>NC_138768.1:502481690-502519190 GCF_965119305.1 Pelophylax lessonae
AATCGAAACAATATTTGAAGAAGGCAAAGATTAAATCGATTATCTGACTATGATGAATTAGGGATAGTAATTCGAATTTATTGATCCACTTCCTGCATGCCTCTTCCACCCCAACCCAATTCCATATAATTACCAGTTTAAATGTAATCAGCGAATTGCATATGTAAGTGTATGCATATATAAGAAACACAGCGCTTTTACTATTTCAACTACAAATAGATAAATCCTATAAAAAGCAGAGATGTGTTTTCCAATGTATTTACAGGCACACTGATCTATGGATTGAGTAGATACTCTTGTTGGTGAAAGGTTACCAGCTACCCGAATATAGGAACCCCAAAATGTTCTGTGTCATATGAATGGGCTTGAGGGTCGCAAAATACACGGGCAAAAAAAAAAAAAAAAAAAAAGGCACACTTCTTTCTACACAAATCACTGTTTTTCAGGAAGATCACTGGATACTATCTAACAATAATATAATCGTTTTGAAATAACAGGGATTCAAAATATCTTAGCAGCTGTCTATTAACACACTACACACCACAGGGAAGTGTAGACCTTTGCATGGATAGCAGCTCCTACAACAGGGAGCAGGCATGCAATCTCTCACAGACTTACATAGTTAATTATTAATCTGCGGTTTATACATTTGTTTTTATGAAGCATTGATTAATATATTAGCAGGTCATATTAAACTTACATTCAAAAACGCTGCTCAATTCATTAAGGGTTGTGGCTGCCTGCCAGCAACCAGAGAGCTGATTGTACACAACTAGAGCACAATAACAAACTGTGAGCTTGTGTGTGTCTATCTATTTATCTATCTATCTATCTATCTATCTATCTATCTATCTATCTATCTATCTATCTATCTATCTATATCTATCTATCTATCTATCTATCTATCTTGTATATCATTATATCTATCTTTGGGAGATGTACAAATGCATGTGATTATCTATACGATATGTCCAAAGACCTGTGATTATCTATCTATCTATCTATCTATCTATCTATCTATCTATCTATCTATCTATCGAAAAGATACGTGCGAAAACATGTGAATATCTATTTGTAAGATATGTACAAATACACATGCTTATCCATAAGATACAAACACATGGGGTTATCTATCTATAATATATGTAGAAATGCATGTTATCATCCATACCATATGTACATACTATTTATCTGTTAGATGTGTCAAAGACGATTGATTAACTATCCATGCTCCATCTATTAATCTATCTATACGATGTGTAGAAGGACATTTGTTTACCTATTAAACTATTTATCTATCTATAAGATATGTCGAAAGACATGTGCTTATATTTCTTTCTTTCTTTCTTTCTTTCTTTCTTTCTTTCTTTCTTTCTTTCTTTCTTTCTTTCTTTCTTTCTTTCTTTCTTTCTTTCTTTCTTTCTTTCTTTCTTCCTTCCTTCCTTCCTTTCTTTCTTTCTTTCTTTCTTTCTTTCTTTCTTTCTTTCTTTCTTTCTTTCTTTCTTTCTTTCTTTCTTTCTTTTCTTTCTTTCTTTCTTTCTTTCTTTCTTTCTTTCTTGTAGAAAGACATATGATTACCAATCTATATATAAGATATGTATATAAATATGTGATTACCTATCTATATTTTAGATATGTAGAAAGAGATGTGATTATCTGTCTGTCTATCTATCTATCTATCTATCTATCTATCTATCTATCTATCTATCTATCTATCTATCTATCTATCTATCTATCTATCTATCTAATCTATCTTCTATCAATAAGATGTGTAGAAAGACAAGTGATTACCTATCTATCTACTTATAAGATAGGTTAAAAGAGATGTGACTATCTATCTATCTATCTATCTATCTATCTATCTATCTATCTATCTATCTATCTATCTATCTATCTATCTATCTATCTATCTATCTATCTATCTATCTATCTATCTATCTATCTATCTATCTATATTTTAGATATGTATACAGATGTGATTACCTATCGATATTTTAGATATGTAGAAAGACGTGATTACCTATCTATAATAAATGTAGAAAGACATGTGATTACCCATCTATGAATCTGGATATGTGATTACTTATTTCTATAAAAGGTAAGCAGAAATACATGTGATCACCTATCTATAAGATATGTATAAAGATATATGATTACCTATCTATATTATATATAAGATATGTATAAAGATATATGATTACCTATCTATGTTATATAAGAGATGTATAAAGATATGTGATTACCTATCTATAGTATATATATATAAGATATGTATAAAGATATGTGATCACCTATCTATATGTACAGAGACATGTGATTAACAATCTAATTTTAAGATATGTACAAAGACAAGTCCATTGCAGTTGAGGAGAGCCTCTGCTTTGGGTTTAGCAGATGCAGAATATAGGCATTCCACCTTAGTGGTCTCCAGGTGATTCTTTTTACATTTGTGAGCGAGATATAAAACTGAAACTGCTCAATTAGATTGAACAAGGGGTGTACTTAAAGAGACAATTGTGGCAGTGTTTAAATCTTTATTTACCAGAACCTTGTAAAGCCAGAACAATTTGCATTCTATTAACTGCTTTTCAATAGGGCATTGACTGGAACTAAAGGATGCCACTATCCGGCCCTAATTACAGCCATCTGAATTACACTAAATGCATATGAATACAGAAAACACACATTACTGTGAGGATGAAGAGCTTTATCATTAGATATAGGTATGGTCCATATAGAGGGGGATAGACATAGACACTCTGTTGATTGTATGGCTCCATATATAACACACAGGTATACAGGGGGCTGCGCCTGCAATGTTCTCTATCCATATTGTTTAGTTCCTTATGTCACATTTCAAGCATCTGCAGAAAGCACATTAGCAATGATAAATAGAAGAAAGATTGTGCATTCAGCAGAGCTTATAGCGCTTATTCATACACCTTCTGTAGTGTGTTTTCCATATCTTACCAGTAAGTGACATGAGCACACATACAATGAAATGGCCATTATTTCTAAGCACTGCTAGGCTTGGTAAATAGCCCGCACACCAACACAAATGTGCCTGTGCTAGGGATAGGGTAAATAGAAGCAGTCCCTTGCTGCTCTTCCACCCAGACTTATAACAAATCCATATATGTCTCTGTAGAATCACCCCCAAGCGTACACACCCATGTTCTGTGAGGGCCCTGCTCACACAGCATGATGTATATGTTTCACCTTAGTCTGCCATCTACAACATTGGACGATCACATAGCACAGCTATGGTTATAAGGCAACTTTGGAAAGTTCGGGGAGGGAAAGATGGAAACAGGGAAAGAGAAAAAGAGAGAAAGAGGAAGAGATAGAAAGAAAGAAAAATAGAAAGAGGGAAAGAGAGAGAAGGGGAAAGAGAGAGAGAAAGAGGGAAAGAAAGAAAGAGAGAGAGAAAGAGGGAAAGAAAGAGAAAGAGAGAGAGAGGGGGAATAAAGAGAGAGAGAGAGAGAGAGAGAGAGAGAGAGAGAAGAGTGGAAAGAAAAAAAGAGAGAGAGAAAGAGAGAAAAAGGGAAAGAAAGAAAGAAAGAAAGAAAGAAAGAAAGAAAGAAAGAAAGAAAGAAAGAAAGAAAGAAAGAAAGAAAGAAAGAAAGAAAGAAAGAAAGAAAGAAAGAAAGTGAGAGCGAGAGAGAGAAAGAGGGGAAGAAAGAAAGAGTGAAATAAAGAAAAAGAGAGAGGAAAGTGGAAAGAAAGAAAGAGAGAGAAAGAGGGAAAAGGGGAAATAAAGAAAGAGGGAAAGAAAGAGAGAGAGAAAGAGAGAAAAAAAGAAAGAAAGAGAGGGATAAAATGGAAAAGAAAGAAAGAGAGAGAGAGAGAGAGAGAGAGAGAGAGAGAGAGAGAGAGAGAGAGAGAGAGAGAGAGAGAGAGAAAGAAATTAAGAAAGAAAGAGAGAGAGAAAAGGGGAACGGAAGAAAGAGAGAGAGAGCGAAAGAGGGAAAGAGGGAAAAGAAAGAAAGAGAGAGAAAAAGAAAGAGGGAGAGAGGGAAAGCGAGCAAGAGGAAAATAAAGAGGGAAAGAGAGAAAGAGGGAAAGAAAGAGTGACAGGGAGAAAAAGTGAAAGTGAGAAAGAGGGAAAGAGAGAAAGAAAGAAAGAGGGAAATAGAGAAAATGGAAACAAGGAAAGAGAGGTGTGGTAAATGGTTTATCTCACCCCTTTAACTGCTATATCTGCAGGACAGCTTTTTCTGTTAAAAAAAAACATATATTGGCCAGATCAGAAAGAAAAAAATAAAGAAAGAAAGAACAAGTGCATTGATAGTTAATAGATACACAACAGAGAAAGGATAGATAGATAGATAGATAGATAGATAGATAGATAGATAGATAGATAGATAGATAGATAGATAGATAGATAGATAGATAGATAGATAGATAGATAGATAGATAGATAGATAGATAGATAGATAGATAAATAGATAGATAATCAGTGTGACTAGTACATTGATGTGGTAAAGTCTGTGGGACAGAGGGAAAAATCCCCAGTGGCCTTGTCTGTGTGCAATAGATAATTGATTGGATCTGCCATTTGTGAGATGAAGAGGCCTAGAGTGAATCGATAGGCGGGGGAGCAACTGGAAGATTGGAAGATGAGCTAGTTAAAAAAGATTGTATATATACATACACACACATATATATATATATATATATATATATATATATATATATATATATATATATACATACACACATATAGTTATAGACACTCACTCATTATCTGATTGCGTGTGTTATGTGTATGTGTGTATAGATGACAACAGAAGGCTATGGTATTGTTGCCAACCATCAATGTCCTAGCAGCATGTGCCATACATCTGTATGGTGTACTCGATCACTTTGCCCCAACTGATGGGTGATGATCAGCTCACAAAACAGAAGTGAACAGTGATAATTCTATAAAGTATATTTGCAGCATCCCCGAATGTCACTAGGCTGTTCTCATATAACTGTCACCTAGAATCATATCTTGGTTTTTGGCTATGGCTGACCTTTTCAGCTTCTCTCCCCTCTGTTCACACATCCCCAATTCCCACAGCTACTGATTTGTAAGGAAAGACGATATTTTTCCGAAACTGCTTTACAGCAATCGGAATGACTAGAGAACATGTTTGTTAAATGGCTGTGACATTTCTCTTCTGGATCTGTCTGTTTGTGCAGCTAGCTGGTGAGCTTTATATCTAATATAGGAGATTATAGCAGACAAGTGACAATACATTACCTTTATACGTGTATTATGAATTTTCATTGTGGACATCTAGGAATGTAAAGAATACCATGGGGCGGAATAACCAGATGAAATATAATGATATAGATGACAGAGCTACACTTCGCCATCGTGTGTTATTTTTATGTGAATATATTGAATATATGTCTGTTCTTACGAGCTAGCCATTAGGCTAAAAACAATTCAATTGGAACCGTGCATGTTGGCTAGCCAAAAAAAAAAAAAAAAAGAGAAAACACACAGATAATATATATATATATATATATATATATATATATATATATATATATATATATATATATATATATATATATATATATATATATATATATATATATATATATATATGTGTGTGTGTGTGTGAGTGTGTGTGTGTGATGCCACATCATTCCCCACGCGTGACAATGGCCACGTCAACTGGCCATCATATAGCAGAGCCTCCACTCCATTGAGGCCAAAGGGTACAGAATGCCTTTCCACCGAACTTCTCCTTATCCGTAATTAAAACCACTGGACTTGCAAGCTAGCCTACTTATGTCCTCTTTTGTGTCCTATAGCTGCAGCTTATACCACATGTCACGTTGCTAGTGGTCTTCTTAGCTGTATTGCCTAATCTGGATATAAACATTATATAACTAAGAATTGGTAAATAATAAACTGACTCTGGGTCTCGTTGGTGAAAGGTTTCATACCTAGACATAGTTTTTTTTTTTAAATATATAATGGGTATCATTTGCCTGAGTGTTTGACTACACCTAGAACTTGGGTTTGGAAGTAAACTACACCTGGACCTTGGGTTGGCAAGTAAACTACACCTGGACCTTGGGTTGGCAAGTAAACTACACCTGGACCTTGGGTTGGCAAGTAAACTACACCTGGACCTTGGGTTGGCAAGTAAACTACACCTGGACCTTGGGTTTGGAAGTAAACTACACCTGGACCTTGGGTTGGCAAGTAAACTACACCTGGAACTTGGGTTGGGAAGTAAACTACACTTGGAACTTGGGTTGGGAAGTAAACTACACCTGGACCTTGGGTTGGCAAGTAAACTACACCTGGACCTTGGGTTGGCAAGTAAACTACACCTGGACCTTGGGTTGGCAAGTAAACTACACCTGGACCTTGGGTTGGCAAGTAAACTACACCTGGAACTTGGGTTGGCAAGTAAACTACACCTGGACCTTGGGTTGGCAAGTAAACTACACCTGGAACTTGGGTTGGGAAGTAAACTACACCTGGAACTTGGGTTGGCAAGTAAACTACACCTGGAACTTGGGTTGGCAAGTAAACTACACCTGGAACTTGGGTTGGCAAGTAAACTACACCTGGACCTTGGGTTGGCAAGTAAACTACACCTGGAACTTGGGTTGGCAAGTAAACTACACCTGGAACTTGGGTTGGCAAGTAAACTACACCTGGAACTTGGGTTGGCAAGTAAACTACACCTGGAACTTGGGTTGGGAAGTAAACTACACCTGGAACTTGGGTTGGGAAGTTAGCTACACCTGAACTTTGGGTTGGGAAAAAAAACACAGTAAACTACACCTGGAACTTTGGTTGGGACGTAAACGTCACCTGGACCTTAGGGTTTGGAGGTTAACTTCACATCGACTTTGGGTTAGGACATAAACTTCGCCTGGACACATAATTGGGAAGTAAACTACACCTGGACCTTGAGTTGGAAAGTAAACCACACCTGGACCTTGAGTTGGAAAGTAAATTACAGCTGGACCTTTCTCCAGTCAGAAAGTAAATTATACCTGGACCTTGAGTTGGAAGGTTAATTTACACCTGGCCATTTAGCTGGGAAATAAATCACACCTGATAGAAAGTAATCACCTTGAATTTGGGTCAGAAAGTTAACTACACTTGGAAGTTGGGAAGTTTTCCAATAAAGTAATAATAGCATTGTAAAACAAAGACTTTTCAGTTCCAGTTGTGAGAAATGACTAAGTAAAGCTGGCAATAGATTTTTGCAATAGGCGGCGGAGCCAAGAAGTGGAGTGTGAACTTTGCTCTTACCTGCCAATCTCAGCGCAGACATTCTTTGGAACTCAGGTTCCTGGAGCCATTTCCACATCCTCCTGAATGTCTCCCGGCCAGACTTAAGTTTACTCCAAGGTTTTGGATTCCTCAGAAGATCAGACAGAGTACCCTGAGACCTGCACAGGATTCTTTGAGCAAAGATAGCTTGCGGTATGCTATATCTCTTCAATTCTGCTGTGATCCTTTGAGCAACCTCTTTGGTATTAATCTCCTCCACTTGACCATTGCCACCGCCTTGCGACCCAGAACTTGAGGCTTGTCTGTCCCTTTCACCAAGGATTGAGCCATTAGACGACGCATGGTGATGTCCATGTGGATGCATTCCATTTAAAGGGGCCATCATGCCAGCCGCAGGAGTGCCTAGGCTCCTTGTCAGATGGTCCTCACTCCTAGACAACATGGCAGCATGCGAGTCGAACCCATTTGGTGATAACATTTTATCATTAGTTAAATGCCCACCGTGACCATATGGGCCTAGTGACTGTTGTGAGTTGTGCAAAGTACCTAGGCCATTGGAAAGGGGGGATAGTGGTTGTCCCATGGTTGCCATATCCTTTGGATAGTGACTGTATAGATTGCCCATCGATGTCAACCCCCTGTCATCCCTCATCAAGGTGAAACTTCCACTTACGTTGCCAGTTAGTCTTTGGTGATGGTGATGATGGTGGTGGTGGTGGTGAGGGTGGTGGAACTTGTCGGACACTGTGGAGATGGGTGGCAGGTGCTGGAGAGGAGTCAAGGTGGTGTAGGTACTGCTGAGGCTCATACCTGATGGAGATTCGCAGGACATGTTCATAGCAGGATGCATACCTGCCAGGGTATGGTCGCCTCTGTAGTCCCCTCCATCCAGAATGGAAGCCATACTTGTCACCATAGCAGGTCGTCCATGAGAAACCAGATTCCTGTGGGAAGCTTGTCTACTGTGTGTGGAGCTCATTAAATCGCCAGCTTGGGAATGGGATACATTGTGAATGTTCCCTAAATTCTCCATTGTAAGTTCCATCTTTCTCGCAGGTTTGCTCGGCTATACCCCCCTCCTCCTCCTTTCCTTTCTTCTGCTTTTGCTTTCCAGGCTAATTCAGATTCAAAGCTTTGCCATCGATTACCTTCCCCTTTGCAGTCAATCCTGCATGACTTGATGAGCTCTCTGCTCCTCTCCCTTTCTCCCTCTCTGCTCCTCTCCCCCCTCCTTCCTATGGATACAATAGCTATGTCAGATGGCTGCAAGGCTGGCTTGATGGTCCTCTCTTTCCCCAAGTGATGGTGCTGGTCCTGGCTTTGTGGTGTGCCTAGTGCTGAAAAGCTGCAGATAATATTGGAGCTCAGACTCTCAGACCTCCTGCCAGCCTCAGTCTCATAGCCAGCACAGCCTGACGTCAGCATCCCTCTGCTCATCGATAAGTACCTTTCTTCATTCAACTCCTGGTCACTACACAGTGCTGGGACCTGCCTGGGACAAGGCATTGTTCTGTCACTCTCTGCAATCACTGCTAATGAAGGAAAATATTCTTTACACTGCTTACTAGCAGTAAAAGTAGTATTAAACTCAAAAATAAAAATGCCATATATTGCAGCCTGCCAGTCCTTAGATGTGGTGCCTCCATTAGTATTCTTTTTTTCCTTTATTTTCACCTGGCAAGTAACACACTTTTAATATGGTGGCCATACACGCTTCGATAAATGAATGATTTCCAATCCAATGGATCTGTAGTCGACAGCCCAATCGATCAATATACCACAGGCAGGGATGTTTATTTTCAATTGATGGTTGAAAGATATGATCGTGCGTTACTGATCCCATGTCTGTTTCCATCACGGACACTAATAATCTGATCCATTGGAATACGATAGAATTGATATTAGGAATGCCAATCAATGCAAAACATCTGATAATTTTCTGTTCCAATAGTTTTTATTGTTAAAGTGATTGTAAAGTCTCGTTTTTTTTTTCTCAAAGCATTTTATTAGAATTTACAGAAAGTCTCGTTTTTTTTCCATTAAAATAACAAACCTGTTAGCCCCCGTTCACATTAGGTCGCTCCGACTTAGGGGGCGACCTGTGAAGTCGCGTGCAGCGTGACTTCGGCGCAACTTGCACAGACTTCACATAATGGAAGTCAATGCAAGTCGCCTCCAGGTCGCCCAAGTCACTCCTATTAGAACCGGTCCTGTACTACACTATGGGAGCGATGGTGCACGACTTGTCAGGCTGACCAAGTCGCCTGACAAGTCGTACCAGTGTGAATGGACTCTTATACTTACCTGCTCTGTGCAGTAGTTTTGCACAGAGCAGCCCGGATCCTCCTCTTCCCGGATTCCCTCTTCACTGCTCCTGGTCCCTACCCTCTTGTTGAGTGTCCCCACAGCAAGCAGCTTGCTATGGGGGCACCCGAGCCGAGTCACAGCTCCCTGTGTCCATTCACACACAGAGCCATGGTTTGGCCCTGCCCCATCTCTCTCCTGATTGGCTAACTGACATTGATTGACAGCAGCGGGAGCCAATGGAGAGTGCAAAACCTGGTGCAGCTTTTAATAGAAACCAATCAGCTTTTAGGTTTTATTGTCAAAGCTTAATTGAACAAGCTGAAGTTAAAAGCTGATTGGCCAGCATGCACTGCTGCACCAGATTGTGCAATCTCCAGTTTTAGTAAATCTCCCCCAGTGTTTCTATACCAGAAGACAAGATCATGCCTTCCACGATGAAAGTCACATGTCACGTAATTACTGATGATTTTCCACTCAGTTTGATTAAATCCTATCAAGTCTAATGGTGGCCATTCACATTTTGATAAATGTTCGATTTCTGTTCCAATCGATCTCTCCTGATAAGAATAATTGATCTATAGTCGGCAACCTAATCCATCGATATGCCATATGCAAGGGAGTAGATTTTGAGCAATAGTTGGAAGATGCGAACAAAAATTATGGATTGCATATCTGTTTCCATCAAGCAAAGTCATAATCTGATCAATCACAATATGACTAAATTCACGACCAAAGCATCTCAGTGCTGACGATCAATGAAAACAATCGATAATTTTCCACTCTGGTTGATCAGTTCTAATCAAAAAATGAGTCTAAATAAATCAGAAGGTAAGTTATAGCTATTTGCTTGTTTGCCGATTCAATCGTTTTGATCAAATTGCACATTATTTGGATAATAAAATCGAAGAATGTGTGGCCACCATTAGTGTGTCTCCACTCTGGATAGAGAAGCAATTTGCACATCTTTGGACAGAAGCATTATCAATCTGGGAAAAGAGTAGTGTTAGGGTCAACATACACTTTACAATCTGACTGTACAATTTTAGCTTGACTAAAACTATGTAATATGAGGAACCTGCTATTCGATCTAATCAATCTGTATGCAGCAGACAGGCCCTTGCACAGTTGTTGGTAGATCTTAAGGAGATTTGGAAATTCAGATTGTAACATGTGTGGTGAGCTTTAGATGCACTAGCGAATCTAAATGGCCTTGAATAAACAAATAAAGCTGAAATCCATCACTTTTCAGGCAGTTACAGCAGCAGTTTTGTCGTTTCTGGGATAAGGGTTTTACATAAATAAAAGCTGATCATTGTAAGCACCAGACTGTTAACACCGTCAGTGTTAAATGGTTAGTCTAAACCAGTCTTGGGACAAGGTCATCTAGAGCCCAGGGCGAGCAGGCCAAACTGAGCCCCCCAAGTTGTATGAGCATTATGTGTCAAAAATCCCCCCCCCCCATAAAAATCGAACACTAATCTGCATGCACCCATCTTTGCCCCCCAGCTGAAATTCTTTCTCCCCATACGCTCCCAGCACAAATCCCCCCCAAAAATGTCCCCCTCCTAGCACAAATCTTCTACCTCTCAAATGTCTCAATTCCTCTGCCCCTGCCACTCCAAATCCTTCCCCCAACCTTTCCCATCATTGCACAAATCCCTCCCCCCCCCAAGTTCCCCTCCTAGCACAAGTACCCCCCAATCATCCCAAATAGCATAAATCCCCCCCCCCCCCCAGAAAAAGAAAATTCCCCTCCTAGCACAAATCCCTTCCTCTACCTTTTCTAGCACAAACCTCCCAAATCCTGTTTACCCCCCTCCCAACACAAATCCCCTAAATCACCTCCCCAAATTTTCCCTCCTGGAACCATTCTTACCATATGCCGCCCCCAATTTTCTCCTCCCACACAAATCCCCTCCCCCCAATCTCCTTGAGATGCCCCCTCAATTCACATGACACCACAGTGCCCAGGGCAGCCGTCTCTCCTGCCCACCCCTTGTCCCATCTCTGGTCTCAACACTGCAACTGCCTCCTTTGTTGGAAAGCTTGAAGTTGAAAAACAGACTTACCGGCAGAATCACTTGGCGCAAATAGTGGGAAAAAATCCTAAAAACAAAAAATGAATGCAGCCTCCATATCCAAGAATTGGTAAGCTGCCATTTATTAAACCCTTGTTTAATTTACCTATAAGGAGTGTTACAATTCTGAAGGGAGCCATACACATGAGATAAAGGTCATAGAAGGAAATCATAGTATGCCTAGAGGTCCATAAATAGTAAGATTTCTTCCTAAGAATGAGACATGCATGGGTTCCTACCTAAGGAAATGTGTGCTCCCGTGCTTGAGACGTGCTACGTGGCTTGATCTTTTACATGGTGACTCCTGACAGTATAGTCGCCTTAGTGATTGTGCTGCCACTCTCAACAGGTCAGGGATAACCCAGGTAAAGCTCTAAAAAGAAAAAAATATAGAGGGCGCACCAGCCTAGTGCATTATTCTTTGCAACGATTTATTTATTAAAAAAGTATGTACATCATACTAGCAAACCATGAAGAAATTACAAGCAAGGTAAAAAGTACAAGCCCACCAAGTTCTCCATTCAGCATGGTCTAATGCAGTGATGGCGAACCTTGGCATTCCAGATGTTTTGGAACTACATTTCCCATGATGTTCATGCACTCTGCAGTGTAGTTGAGCATCATAGGAAATGTAGTTTCAAAACATCTGGGGTGCCAAGGTTCGCCATCACTGGCCTAATGGTTAAAAACAGTCCTGGAATGAAGACCTCCAAAAATAGTTGACGTGTTTCGAGGGTTTCCCCTCTTCTTCAGAGCTCCATGGGTTTCTGCATAGCCAATGTAGCCAGGACCCTAGGGGCACAAGACTCATAGGGGTGGCATACAGTGGGCTATAGTCATGCTGTTGAATGGCTTCTTACACCTAGGAACAACCTGCTACTGTAGCAGAATAGGCCACACTCTTCTAGCTGTCAGTTCTACTGCTGCAGTGTGGCAAATGGTCTTTTTTAGTCTCACCGCACAGATAAACTTGAAAGCATATTTTTACTTTTGCAGACAATTTAGAAAAACACCTACTTTATATCTGTTACATGTTTCCATTCACAGAGTGCAAGAGCCCATTCAGACTAGCACGACTTGTCAGGCGACTTGTCAGCCTGACAAGTCGCGGTCGGTTGCGGTCCATTGAGTAGTACAGGACCCGTTCTAATAGAAGTTACACAAGTCGCTCCGACTTAGAAAAATGGTCCTGTACTACTTTGGGGTGACCTGGAAGCGACTTGCATAGACTTCCATTATGTGAAGTCCCTGCAAGTCGCGCCGAAGTCGCGGTGCACGCGACTTCACAGGTCGCCCCCCCGAAGTCGGATCGCCTCAGTGTGAACCGGCTCTAACTTTCAAAAGTGCTGATTCGTTTTTTACTTGCCAAAATGTTCCCCTTCTACATAATCTTAAAGTGTTACTAAACCCACAACAGTAAAATGAGTCTGTATATGCAGTAAAGCATGCTTGTTATACTCACTGTGGAACGTAAGGGGTTAATCCTGTGCATTGTGTATAAAGGCTGTTTAAACTTGTCTTTTCTGATCTCCCCCTTCTTCCACATTCCCCAAACCATCTCCTGATAGAACAGAGCCTTGGGAGCAAGCCGCACATGTTCAGTTTGGTGTTGCTGAAGAGTTTTTATTTCTTGGGAGAGTGCATGTGATCAGCACAGGGCCAATCAGCACTGTCCAGACAGAGGGTCAGGAGTCCTGTAGCCTCACAGGACAGTCAGGGGAGAATGAAAACTCCTCCTACAAACTTTAACCAGACACTGATAGAGGTCACAAGACTGCTATATACTGCTGATGGTAAAAGGTATTTAGAAATGTATATTTACTAAAACTATTGCATTTCCATGTGCTGTGAACTGTAGGAGACCAGATATAGTGAATGCAGGTTCCCGGGTTTAGTAACACTTTAAGAAGTGGGCTGGGGAGTTAGCCTTGTCTGGACTGTGCTGGCATGTACTCATTTTCAGCAATAAACTAGATTTGCACATTATCTATCCTAACAAAGGGTAAAAGCTCCCAAGGCATGGGTGGTACATTGTATGTGAATACACTTTAAACAACTGTCCCTAAAGCTGACCAACGATGGATCAAAATGTGTCCGGTTCAGCGAAGAACGGGCAAATTTGATCCATCTGTGGCAGTTCCTATTCACATGAAGGCAATCAAATGATCAACTTCTCATTAGAAGGCTTGTTGGAAACTTCTTGTGCGATCAGCACTGCAGCCAATTGATCGCAGAGCTGATCAGTGTATTCCGACAGCTGTCTGAATGCAATAGAGCAACGGGGAGGACCCTGGATGGGGTAATGCATTAAGTCTTTTTTCGATCAGCCTGCTGGTTAATTGAAAAAAAAAAAACAATCAATGAATGGTCAGCTTTAGTCTGTCCCTTAATCGCACAATGCAGGCTATTCTGAACAATAGAAGCTGTCTATGGTCCTATGTATAAACCTGCTCCAAGGAAACAATTAGATAGATAAGAAATATAAATATATTTTTAGTTTTTAGATATTTGTGCGTAATGTAACTAAAGATGGAATTAGACTTTAAAGTGAATCTGTGAGGGCAGAAATAAGGGAACTGACTTTATAGACTTGACCTCAAAGACCCAGGCTCTAAGGCTGTCATCCAGTCCTGACTCTTCTATCTAGTGAGTTACTGATCTAGAAATAAGAAAGCAGCCAGAGAAGTCTGAAAATTTGGTATGCTTGGTTAATGTCAGTGATGCTAACAAAAAGTGAAGTCATTAAAGCAAGGATCAGGATGGCAGCCCTCCAACCTGCACCTTTAAAAATGATGCTAGCAATAGCTACCCCTATGCTTCTGTCTACATGGGTTCTTTTACATAGTTACATATAAATACATACTCAGGTTGAAAAAAGACACAAGTCCATCTGGCTCAACCAATAAAAAAAACAAAAAACAGTAAAGAAAGCCCAACCATACAATCCCATATACACAATCCTATATCTGCAGTTGACCCAGAGGAAGGCGAAAAAACCCCAGCAAAGCATGATCCAATTTGCTACAGCAGGAGGAAAAATTCCTTCCTGATCCCCCGAGAGGCAATCGGATATTCCCTGGATCAACTTTACCTATAAATTTTAGTACCCATTTATATTATATACACCCAGGAAAGAATCCAGGCCTTTTTTAAAGCAATCTAGTGAGCTAGCCAGGACCACCTCTGGAGGGAGTCTATTCTACATTTTCACAGCTCTTACGGTGAAGAAACCTTTCCGTATTTGGAGATTAAATCTGTTTTACTCTAGACGTAAAGAGTGCCCCCTTGTCCTCTGTGATGACCTTTAACTCAACACCAAGTTCACTATATGGACCCCTTATGTATTCATACTAGTGATCGACCGATATCGGTTTTTCGTTGCCGATACCGATATTTTGGCCATTGCATATCGGTATCGGCCGATATTGACCAGTATTTTCATACAATTAAACTTTTTTTTTTTTTACTTGACAGCAGTGGCGGCTGGTGCTCAAGAATTTGGGGGGGGGGGGCGCAAAAAGAAAAATGTAATAGGTATTGCTTCGCGGCAAATAACGCGGTAAAAAAATTGCGTGACTTTGAGGTCATGGTACAGGCATGGCACGGGTCAATGTACAGGCATGATGGCACAGGTCAATGTACAGGCATGATGGCACAGGTCAATGTACAGGCATGATGGCACAGGTCAATGTACAGGCATGATAGCACAGCTCAATGTATAGGCATGATGGCACAGGTCAATGTACAGGCATGATGGCACAGCTCAATGTACAGGCATGATGGCACAGCTCAAT
Organism: Pelophylax lessonae; assembly: GCF_965119305.1. Lineage (NCBI taxonomy): Eukaryota > Metazoa > Chordata > Amphibia > Anura > Ranidae > Pelophylax > Pelophylax lessonae. The sequence continues at coordinate 502,497,128 of NC_138768.1, forward strand.
GTATAGGCATGATGGCACAGGTCAATGTACAGGCCTGATGGCACAGCTCAATGTACAGGCATGATGGCACAGCTCAATGTATAGGCATGATGGCACAGGTCAATGTACAGGCATGATGACACAGCTCAATGTACAGGCATGATGGCACAGGTCAATGTACAGGCATGATGGCACAGCTCAATGTACAGGCATGCAGCTTTACAAAAACCACACAGTGCGCCGCCGCCATATTGTCTAATATCGCCACTTCAAAGTTCTTCACTTACCTTTAGCTGGGCTGCTGCTGGTCCCTGAAGGTCTGTCACACACTGCTGGGAGCCTGGGACTGTGTCTACTCACCCTTACATGAGCAATGTTTGGAATATCGGCAATATCGGCCAGTTCCGGGGCCGATATAGATATATCGGCAAAAGTCAATATCGTCCCTCGATATATAATCGGTCGATCCCTAATTTATATATGTACCTTTCAATGGCTATGGGGGGATTAACTAAAACTGGTGCACACAGAATCTGGTGCAGCTGTGCATAGTAACCAATCAGCTTCTGGGTTTTCTTGTCAAAGCTTACTTGGACAAATTAGAAGCTTACTGGTTACTTTGCATAGCTCCTCCAGACTCTGTGTGCAGCAGTTTTAGTAAATCAACTCCTATATGTCTCATCTTTCAGCATAATACTAAAGGGCCAAACACATTGGGCGAATATTGAAAGGCATCGGCCGGTTCAATAGAAATCGGGCATGGGGGCATGACCGAAAAAGGTCTGCCAATCAGTGCTATCAGACTGGTGTGCTCTGGGGGGGGTCAGTCCTCCTGTCAGAACACAATAACTCAGCGGGGAGATCGCTGTACTAATATTGCATAGTTAGTATAGCAGCTCCTCCCAAGCTGTACAGTTTTCTTTCATTCAGCCCGCTGTGTTAGGCCTCTTGCACATAATACTCCTGTTTGACAATCTACTTTTTCAGAATTTTTTTTTTTATGTATATGCGCATATTTTTGCGCAAATATGTTCGCGCATTTTCATGCAAATGCATAAAAACTTTTTTTCGCATTCATGTTTAGCACAATATGTAAATAGACATTTCTGCACATTTGTGCATATTTACACGCATAAGGCTTAAATTACTGACCAAAAATGCAGATTTTTCTATTTTGCTTTTTAATGAAGAATGCACGACACTCATTTACGTGCCTGTGTGCATAGGCACATTACAATTAATGGGCTGTATTTTAGTTTAGTAAAAAAAAACAGCTATACTGAGATTTTTCAAGCTGCAGTGTGCAACAGGCCTTAGATGAAAAAAATAAATAAATAAAAAAATAATAGTGTGTACTAGGCTTGTGTTTTTTTTAAAAAAAAAAAAACAAAAACAAACATGTTCTACTTACCTGCTCTGTGTAATGGTTTTGCACAGAGCAGCCTGGATCCTTCTCTTCTCGGGTCCCACGCCAGCACTCCTGTCTCCTTCATCCTGCCTCACAGCAAGAAGCCTCCCCTGGGGGCACCCAAGCAGGCTCGCTCCCGACCCATGGCTCTGTGTGTTAATTCACACATGGAGCCGCGGCTCGGCCCTGCCCCCTCCATCTCCCTATTGGCTCACTGGCTGTGATTGACAGCAATGGCTCCAGCTGCTGCCAAAAGCCAATCAGGAGTGTGAGTCCCCGGAGAGGCAAGGCTGTTGTGGACATGGCTGGATTGAGAGGGGGCTCAGGTGAGCATTAGTGGGGGCTGCTGCACACAAAAGGTTTTTTTAATTTCATGCATAGGATGCATGAAGATAAAAAATTCTTGTGCCTTTGTAACCACTTTAACCGGTTCTGGACCGGAAGGTTTTGCCCCCTTAACGACCAGGCCATTTTTTGCGATTTGGCACTGTATTACCTTAACTGACAATTGCACGGTCATGCGACGCTGTATTCTAATAAAATTGATGTACTTTTTTTCCACAAATAGAGCTTTCTTTTGGTGGTTTTTGTACACCTCTGCGATTTTTCATTTTTTGCGCTATAAACAAAAAAAGAATGACAATCCTGAAAAAAAACAAAAACAAAATTTTTTACTTTCTGCTATATAACCTTTCCAAAAAAAAATTAAGAATCACATTTTATCATCCTTTTAGGCCAATTTGTTTCTCTGCTACATATTTTTGGTAAAAAAAAAAAAAAATCTCAATAAGCGTATTTTGATTGGTTTGCACAAAATTTATTGTGTCTACAAACTAGGGGAAAGATTTATGTCATTTTTATTTATTTATTTATTTTTTTTTGCAAGTAATGGCAGCAATCTGTGATTTTTAGTGCTGGTTCACACTGCCGCTACCACTAAAGTAGCGTCGCTTCCAGCGCGACTTTAGCGCGACTTTGGCGCGACTTTGGCGCGACTTTGGCGCGACTTAGCGCGACTTAGCGCGACTTTGACGCGACTTTGACGCGACCTAATCGCGAGGCGACTTTTTATTTGGCCAATCACAATCTGATGTCTTGTGACCTAATTTCCTTTTCCTGTGTTTTTTTTTTTTTACATATTTCCTTTTTCCCATGTGTGCAGTGTTGTGTGTCTCACATAGCTCAACTGATAGACATGTTTGCCTTGGCATATCATATTTCAGCTTTTATAATAGCCGGTATGGCAGTATTATTGCAAGTCGCAGAGAGGAAACGCAGGATGAGGCTGAGAAGAAGAAGAAGGCGATACTGGATCCATCCTATCATTCGTAATCGGGAAAACAGAGGGCAGTTCTGGGCCATGTATGAAAATTTGCGTGCTCATGAGGACAAGTTTTTCAATTTTACTCGTATGTCCATTGCAAGGTAATTAAACTTTGTAAAATTGTCTAATCTGTATATGTGCGTACAGCTAACATTGTCTAACATTTTCAATTTTTATTTTAGCAAGTGACATATTTATTTTTTTTCCTTATTTTCCTAGTTTTGATGAATTACTTGGTCTGGTTAGCATCCATTTGCAGCGGCAGAACACGTCTTTTCGTAAAAGTATCTCACCTACTCATCGATTGATAATAACACTCAGGTAAACTATTGTGACATAAATTTTTTTTGGTGTAATGTTGCTCAACAAAAGAAAAGACACCTTTTTGTTTAAAAATAGTGTTTCTCAAGCAAAATTGATGTTGGATGAGAAGGCCTGGCTAGCAGTCTCAGCTCTAAATTAAACCCAAAGGTGTCCTATTGGGTTGAGTTCAGGACTCTGTGCAGGCCAGTTAGCTTCACCTGATGGACTATGCATTTTTTACCATTTTTAAGAATAGCATATATAATACAATATAGCATCTAAACACTAATTTAATAAATGAACCACAATACTGGCCTTTTCATTCAAAAAGAATCTTTATTAAATAAAGTAAGAAAAAATAACTTATAACAAGAAAAAACATAACTTAAAATAACTTATAACAAGAAAAAAAAAAACTTTAGTAATTGAAACTTTATAAGTTGTGGAAAACATAGGTGTTCTCACTGCCTGACCCAATTCCCTCATTTTGTGGCATTGTAGAGAACGATTGGTGTACATACGGAATGGCCGATACTGGGGTACCTACTTGTGAAGTAGTGGGAGATGGCAATGGCCTCAAGCTTTGAGTGTCCATTTCATATTGGTGACTGTAGTGCTGGTATACTGGGGGATAGTTTATTCTAGAAGGTGCAGGGGTAGGATATGGCCTAGATGGTGGTGGTGGGCCATATGAGCTAGATGGTGGTGGTGGTGGGCCATATGAGCTAGATGGTGGTGGTGGGCCATATGAGAGAGATGGAGCTTCATTTTGGGGAGCATTTGGGGCATGCTGGCCGGCATGGTGTTCTAGGATCGACATTATCTCTTTTTTGGCCTGATCCCTTTTCTCCGCTGGTACTCGGTCAAGCATACCCCCCACCATAATGCCAAATCCTTGGTTTTCAGTATGTAGTCTTTTGAGAGTGTCTGTAAGCCCAGCCACTACCTCAGTGAAGGTTTTGAGGCACTGCTCCCCACTTGGTCCTGCTGGTCTTCTCCTGGTTGGACGTCTCCTGACCGTGGTTGGTGGTTGGCTGGGCCCAGCTTGCTCCTCATTTATCTCAGACTCCTCGGGCGGAGGCGGCATTTCTTCTTCAACCTCTTGGCTGCCCTCTACTTCGCCAAGAGGTTCAGGTGCATTGGCCGCTGTAGCTGCTTCAGCTCTTTCTCCCTCTCCCTGATTTTGACCTTCCCAACTGGCTTGTGTCCTTGAATAAAAATGGAATAATTTCAAGCACACCATTCAAATTCAAATCAACACCTCACAAACATTACAGATGTTAGCTCACTCTCTCAAGGTCATGTAGCGTTTCAAAAAATCAAGTTCCTCCGCATGGACATAGGGGGTCACCCTCCTCGCTCCAGACCCACTCCTCTGGTCCCTTAATTTTCTCAGGTATCGCTGGAAACAGTCCCTCAACCCCTTCCAGCGAGTTTGTATAACGTGCACTGAAAAACATAAGAAACATGTATTTTGTCTTTGCAGGTACCTGGCAACCGGACATTCCCTTGTGAGTTTACATTATCAATTCATGGTGGGCAAGTCGACACTCAGCTACATTATCAGTGAAACCTGTGAAGTATTATGGGATGTGCTGAATGGAATTGTAATGAAAAAGCCAAATGAAGATGACTGGAAGACAATAGCCCAATGTTTCTGGGAACGGTGCAATTTCCCAAATTGCCTTGGAGCTATAGACGGGAAGCATATCCGTGTTGTTAAGCCAGTTGGTAGTGGAAGTCGTTTCTTTAATTACAAAAAGTTTTTCTCCTTTGTTTTGCTAGCAGTGGCTGACGCTAACTATTGCTTCGTCTACATAGACATTGGGTCCTATGGAAGCAGCTCTGATTCCCGTATTTTTGCCAATTCTACTTTTGGAAAAATGCTAGAAGAAAATCAGCTACTTATTCCTCGTAACTGTCCCTTACCTGGGACTGATGAACCCCCGCTACCTTATGTCTTTGTTGGAGATGAGGCGTTTGCGTTGGGAGAACACCTAATGAGGCCTTATTCCAACCGTAATCTGAGTACACCCAAAAAAATTTTCAATTATAGGCTATCCAGGGCAAGAAGGGTGGTGGAGTGCACTTTTGGCATTCTGGCCAATAAATGGCGTGTACTACACACCCCTATTGCTTTAAACATAGAGAACGCAATAACTGCAGTGAAAGCAGCTTGCGTGCTCCACAATTTTGTAAGACAACGAGATGGGTACAATTTTGAGGATTCTCTTGAAAATGATATGGAAACTGCGCAATTGGCTCCTGTTCGTGGATCCACTGATGGTGCCACAATTAGAAATAAATTTACCTCTTTCTTCATGTCACCGGCTGGTGCAGTAGAATGGCAAATGGAGGTTGTTGGATCCTAAATTAAATATATTTTTGGATGCTGGGGTGTATAGATTAGGTTATATGGCCTGTACTGCATGTGTTAACTGTTTATTTTATGCTATTCTCTTTGTTTAATAAAAATTACATTCTGAAAAATTAATGTCTCTATATATATATATATATATCCTATCATTGTCCAACAGTGGCAATGCCACGTACCAGTGTCCACCAGAGGGACGTATCCGTGTCCACTAGTGAAACGGCCACGTAACAGTGTCATCCTGTGCCAAGTACAGTGTCCACTAGTGGCTGCGCCACGTTGCAGTGTCCGCCACTGCAAGTGCCACGTTGAAGTGTCCACTAGTGGCAGTGCCACGTAGCAGCCCAGTGCCACGTAGCATTGTCCACTAGTGCCACATAGCAGTGTCCACCAGTGGCAGTGTCACGTAGCAGTACAGTGCCACGTAGCATTGTCCACTAGTGCCACGTTGAAGTGTCCACTGGTGGCAGTGCCACGTAGCAGTCCAGTGGCACGTAGCATTGTCCACTAGTGCCACGTTGAAGTGTCCACTAGTGGCAGTGCCACGTAGCAGCCCAGTGCCACGTAGCATTGTCCACTAGTGCCACATAGCAGTGTCCACCAGTGGCAGTGTCACGTAGCAGTACAGTGCCACGTAGCATTGTCCACTAGTGCCACGTTGAAGTGTCCACTGGTGGCAGTGCCACGTAGCAGTCCAGTGGCACGTAGCATTGTCCACTAGTGCCACGTTGAAGTGTCCACTAGTGGCAGTGCCACGTAGCAGCCCAGTGCCACGTAGCATTGTCCACTAGTGCCACATAGCAGTGTCCACCAGTGGCAGTGTCACGTAGCAGTACAGTGCCACGTAGCATTGTCCACTAGTGCCACGTTGAAGTGTCCACTGGTGGCAGTGCCACGTAGCAGTCCAGTGGCACGTAGCATTGTCCACTAGTGCCACGTTGAAGTGTCCACTAGTGGCAGTGCCACGTAGCAGCCCAGTGCCACGTAGCATTGTCCACTAGTGCCACATAGCAGTGTCCACCAGTGGCAGTGTCACGTAGCAGTACAGTGCCACGTAGCATTGTCCACTAGTGCCACGTTGAAGTGTCCACTGGTGGCAGTGCCACGTAGCAGTCCAGTGGCACGTAGCATTGTCCACTAGTGTCACGTTGAAGTGTCCACTAGTGGCAGTGCCACGTAGCAGCCCAGTGCCACGTAGCATTGTCCACTAGTGCCACATAGCAGTGTCCACCAGTGGCAGTGTCACGTAGCAGTACAGTGCCACGTAGCATTGTCCACTAGTGCCACGTTGAAGTGTCCACTGGTGGCAGTGCCACGTAGCAGTCCAGTGGCACGTAGCATTGTCCACTAGTGCCACGTTGAAGTGTCCACTAGTGGCAGTGCCACGTAGCAGCCCAGTGCCACGTAGCATTGTCCACTAGTGCCACATAGCAGTGTCCACCAGTGGCAGTGTCACGTAGCAGTACAGTGCCACGTAGCATTGTCCACTAGTGCCACGTTGAAGTGTCCACTGGTGGCAGTGCCACGTAGCAGTCCAGTGGCACGTAGCATTGTCCACTAGTGCCACGTTGAAGTGTCCACTAGTGGCAGTGCCACGTAGCAGCCCAGTGCCACGTAGCATTGTCCACTAGTGCCACATAGCAGTGTCCACCAGTGGCAGTGTCACGTAGCAGTACAGTGCCACGTAGCATTGTCCACTAGTGCCACGTTGAAGTGTCCACTGGTGGCAGTGCCACGTAGCAGTCCAGTGGCACGTAGCATTGTCCACTAGTGCCACGTTGAAGTGTCCACTAGTGGCAGTGCCACGTAGCAGCCCAGTGCCACGTAGCATTGTCCACTAGTGCCACATAGCAGTGTCCACCAGTGGCAGTGTCACGTAGCAGTACAGTGCCACGTAGCATTGTCCACTAGTGCCACGTTGAAGTGTCCACTAGTGGCAGTGCCACGTAGCAGCCCAGTGCCACGTAGCATTGTCCACTAGTGCCACATAGCAGTGTCCACCAGTGGCAGTGTCACGTAGCAGTACAGTGCCAAGTAGCATTGTCCACTAGTGCCACGTTGAAGTGTCCACTGGTGGCAGTGCCACGTAGCAGGCCAGTGCCACGTAGCATTGTCCACTAGTGCCACGTAGCAGTGTCCACTGGTGGCAGTGCCACGTAGCAGGCCAGTGCCACGTAGCATTGTCCACTAGTGCCACGTAGCAGTGTGCACCAGTGGCAGTGCCACTTAGCAGTCCAGTCAATTCCAGTGCAACCAATTCCAGTGCAACCTATCAGTGTATCTTAGTGCTAGTGACTACCAGTGCCAACTATACATCAGTTTCAGTCACTTCCAATGCAACCTATCATTGTAAGTTAGTGATTGTGACTACCAGTGCAAACTATACATCAGTTTCAGTCACTTCCAGTGCAACCTATCTGCCCAAGTACATATTAAGTGCATATTTTAATAAGAAATGAAAAAAGAAGTTCAACTTACATTTTTCCACACGCTCTTCATGGGACAGCATCTCCCAGTCCTCAATAACAAGGGGTGCAATCTCCTGCCACGCTTTCTCTCTTTTCGTGTGATCCTTATAGTTAGGATGATCTGTGGCATAAAGTACAGGCCGCATCTTGACCTGACGGATAAGGACTTCATTGTCCACCAGCTCCCTGGCAGCCACATCATGCTGTCTTGTGGAGGACATTTTCCCAGCTTGCAAGTCCAGTGTGTAATGAGAAAAAGAGTATAGCAGACCAATGTGCAGATAACGTTTTATGGGGGAGGTGTAGGAGTGGTTAGGAATGTCTAGCTCCTTGCTAGAAGATAGATAAGAATGCTAATTGAGGTCACTCACATTGAAGGAAAAACATCTTTTGTCTGTCTGTCCAGAAACGTAAAAAAAAAAAAAAGAGCTTTTTTCCTATAATTTTTAAGAAGCACATGCCTCCAAAGACGCCCAAAAAATGCCCGCTAAATGCCTGCAAGAAAAAAAGCCAGCCGCAGAGAAGCCGTATTCCTGAAAATATAGTAAAAATGCTGTTTTTTAGGGGTTCTGGACATGCTACAGAGCTGAAAATTGACAGGTACACTTTTTAGACCCCCCAGACACTAAATACAAAAAAATGACATGCCTGCCTAAAAAAATGCCCGCTAAATGCCTGCAAGAAAAAAAGCCAGCCGCAGAGAAGCCGTATTCCTGAAAATATAGTAAAAATGCTGTTTTTTAGGGGTTCTGGACATGCTACAGAGCTGAAAATTGACAGGTACACTTTTTAGACCCCCCAGACACTAAATACAAAAAAATGACATGCCTGCCTAAAAAAATGCCCGCTAAATGCCTGCAAGAAAAAAAGCCAGCCGCAGAGAAGCCGTATTCCTGAAAATATAGTAAAAATGCTGTTTTTTAGGGGTTCTGGACATGCTACAGAGCTGAAAATTGACAGGTACACTTTTTAGACCCCCCAGACACTAAATACAAAAAAATGACATGCCTGCCTAAAAAAATGCCCGCTAAATGCCTGCAAGAAAAAAAGCCAGCCGCAGAGAAGCCGTATTCCTGAAAATATAGTAAAAATGCTGTTTTTTAGGGGTTCTGGACATGCTACAGAGCTGAAAATTGACAGGTACACTTTTTAGACCCCCCAGACACTAAATACAAAAAAATGACATGCCTGCCTAAAAAAATGCCCGCTAAATGCCTGCAAGAAAAAAAGACAGCTGGTAAGACACTACAAAAAATTATAAGAAAAATGATGTTTTTTTAGGGGTTCTGGACATGCTACATAGCTGAAACTTGACAGGGACACTTTTTTGACCCCCCAGACACTAAATCCAGAAAATGACATGCCTGCCTAAAAAAATGCCCGCTAAATGCCTGCAAGAAAAAAAGCCAGCCGCAGAGAAGCCGTATCCCTGAAAATATAGTAAAAATGCTGTTTTTTAGGGGTTCTGGACATGCTACAGAGCTGAAACTTGACAGGGACACTTTTTAGACCCCCCAGAAACGAAATCCCAAAAATGACATGCCTGCTTAAAAAAATGCCCGCTAAATGCCTGTAAGAAAAAAAGACAGCTGGTAAGACACTACAAAAAATTAAAAGAAAAATGATTTTTTTAGGGGTTCTGGACATGCTACAGAGCTGAAACTTGACAGGGACACTTTTTAGACCCCCCAGAAACGAAATCCCAAAAATGACATGCCTGCTTAAAAAAATGCCCGCTAAATGCCTGCAAGAAAAAAAGACAGCTGGTAAGACACTACAAAAAATTAAAAGAAAAATGATTTTTTTTAGGGGTTCTGGACATGCTACAGAGCTGAAACTTGACAGGGACACTTTTTAGACCCCCCAGAAACGAAATCCCAAAAATGACATGCCTGCTTAAAAAAATGCCCGCTAAATGCCTGTAAGAAAAAAAGACAGCTGGTAAGACACTACAAAAAATTAAAAGAAAAATGTTTTTTTTTAGGGGTTCTGGACATGCTACAGAGCTGAAACTTGACAGGGACACTTTTTAGACCCCCCAGAAACGAAATCCAAAAAATGACATGCCTGCCTAAAAAAATGACCGCTAATGCCTGCAAGAAAATTATGCTCTTTTCTTGTTCACTGCCATTTTTTAGCAAAGTCGGATGACAAGTCGGATTACAGGTCGCTTCAATTAAGATAAGGAGGCGACTCCCATTGAAGTATATGGGACAGGTCGGATCACTGGTCGCCTGAAAGTAGTACAGGACCCTTTTCTGAAGTCGGAGCGACCTTAATAGCGGCAATTAAGACGGCACTGATTCATTTACATTGGTTTGGTCATGTCAAGCGACCTGGGGCGACCTGGGGCGACACAAGTCGCCTCGTGAGTCGCCCTAGTGTGAATGGGGGCTTAGCGGGACTGGGACATTGTGGCGGGCAGATTGGACCCCCTGACCTTTTTGAAAACCCTTTGGGGGTACCAGGGACATTACTACAGTAATCAGTGCAAAAAATATGCACTGTTACTGTAATAATGACACTGGCAAGGAAGGGGTTAAACCAGGGGTAATCAAAGGGTTAAGTGTGAGCCTAGGGGAGTGTTTTCTAATTGTATGGGGGAGGGGCTTGTGGAATCAACACAGAGACCTGTGTTCCTAAATAGGAGGATCGCAGGTTCATTCCAGAGAGAACAACGGTCTGCTGTGTTTTCAACAGCAGATGGTCGTTCTCTCTCCCCATAGAGTGATCGCGGGTGCCCATGGATCGGCTTTCCCGCTTCCTAATGGGGGCAGGCGGGGCCTCCAGAGGCGCTTGCGCGCCCCCAGGAGTGCTCCCATGAACCTCCGTACCTGCGCAGCCGAGCCAGCCTGCCTCAGTATATCTGTGGCGGGCGGGCGGCAAGTGGTTAGGGCTAAAGAGAGTCAACAAGAGTAGGAGGGTGGCTAAAGACAGCTGACCTAAGGAGGCCGAATGAAAAAAGCCAGCCTTTGAAAACAAGGAAGAAATGCCCAACTGCCCAGAGCCTGAAATCTATATATTTGGTGATGTGTGCTTCCAATGGGTAAAAGTGCTTACTAATTCTCCCTAAGGTAGCCCTGGAAGTTGTCATACTTGTCCAAGTTTTGCCTCTGATCTTCAAATCATAGGCACAACCAAACCATTTACTGTCACTCTTTAGGCTAAATGAAAACTGTTAATGACTGGAAACACATAGGTGTCTAAATATTCAGTTTGAAATGAGTATGTATACTAGCAGGTTCACACCTTGCCTGAATCTCCTTCTAAAGTTCCAGAGTCGGGGATCAGAAGTCCCTAGATGCCAGACACATACACTGTGAGATTCCCACAGTGCAAAATCTGGTGCATCTATGCATAGAAACCTTCCAGTTTTTTTTTTCCGTCAAAGCTTAATTGAACAAGCTGAAGTTAGAAGCCGATTGTCTACCATGCATGGCTGCACCAGATTTTACCTTCTCCAGTTTTAGTGAATCAACCCTAATACATTTTTTCCAGGTTTGGTGCATGATAGCATAGGGTAACCCATTCACTTGACTGGGCTGCTGTACATGCAACAAATGCACCAAAGTACAGTGGGTACGGAAAGTATTCAGACCCCCTTAAATTTTTCACTCTTTGTTATATTGCAGCCATTTGCTAAAATCATTTAGGTTCATTCTTCTTCCTCATGAATGTACACATAGCACCCCATACTGACAGAAAAACACAGAATTGTTGCAGATTTATTAAAAAAGAAAAACTGAAATATCACATGGTCCTAAGTATTCAGACCATTTGCTGTGACACTCATATATTTAACTCAGGTGCTTTCCATTTCTTCTGATCATCCTTGAGATGGTTCTGCACCTTCATTTGAGTCCAGCTGTGTTTGATTATACTGATTGGACTTGATTAGGAAAGCCACACACCTGTCTATATAAGACCTTCCAGATCACAATGCATGTCAGAGCAAATGAGAATCATGAGGTCAAAGGAACTGCCTGAAGAGCTCAGAGACAGAATTGTGGCAAGGCACAGATCTGGCCAAGGTTACAAAAAGATTTCTGCTGCACTTAAGGTTCCTAAGAGCACAGTGGCCTCCATAATCCTCAAATGGAAGACGTTTGGGACGACCAGAACCCTTCCTAGAGCTGGCCGGGTGGCCAAACTGAGCTATCGGGGGAGAAGAGCCTTGGTGAGAGAGGTAAAGAAGAACCCAAAGATCACTGTGGCTGAGCTCCAGAGATGCAGTATGCAAATATATAGATTTCAGGCTCTGGGCAGTTGGGCATTTCTTCCTTGTTTTCAAAGGCTGGCTTTTTTCATTCGGCCTCCTTAGGCCAGCTGTCTTTAGCCACCCTCCTACTCTTGTTGACTCTCTTTAGCCCTAACCACTTGCCGCCCGCCCGCCACAGATATACTGAGGCAGGCTGGCTCGGCTGCGCAGGTACGAAGGTTCATGGGAGCACTCCTGGGGGCGCGCAAGCGCCTCTGGAGGCCCCGCCTGCCCCCATTAGGAAGCGGGAAAGCCGATCCATGGGCACCCGCGATCACTCTATGGGGAGAGAGAACGACCATCTGCTGTTGAAAGACTTCGGGGGGCAACCTGTGAAGTCGCGTGCACCGATGTGCAGCGCGACTTCGGCGCGACTTGCAGGGACTTCACATAATGGAAGTCTATGCAAGTCGCTCCGAGGTTGCCCCAAAGTAGTACAGGACCCTTTTTCTAAGTTGGAGCGACTTGTGTCGCTCCTATTAGAACGGGTCCTGTCCTACTCAATGGACCGCGACCGACCGCAACTTGTCAGGCTAACAAGTGGCCTGACAAGTCGCGGCAGTGTGAATGAGCAGACGTACTAAAGTATTAGGAAATGCAACAAAGTGAACAAAAACATTAGGTATCCTGCAGGGGAACATATATATATATATAAGGCTTCTTTGGCCCATAATTTGATTTTTGAAAGGGACACAAGTGGACCACATCTCACTCCAACTGTATGATGCTCATAAGTTAAACTCACCTGATTACTCCAGTCACGGTTGGATCAGGCAGTAGTCTTATGTCCATATGAACTCCCCAACATTGATAGACATTACCTGGTTGTAATAATAATGGTAAAGGGTATGGGCGCTACTTCTAATAGGTGTTGATATATATGACACTGGTATGTGATGATGTATCTGTTATAGAAAAAAATATAGTGCTAATGGTGTGACATATGGTAAACATATAACAACATACTTATGTATACACGGCATACAATATATTATAGCTGTAAAGTGCTCTCGTGCTCAGTGCCACAATAATATGATAAATAAATAAATTAAGTGATATCAAACCTGTAAAATGGTGAATTCCTTCTTTGGTACAAGAATATAATAAATAAATAAAGTGCTGCAGTGTTAAACCTGTGAAAAAGTGAATTCCTTCTATGGTATAATAAATACAAAGGGATAATAAATAGTAAAGTGCTATAGTGTTATATGTGAAAAATAGTGATAGATATTTTAGGGAAATAAATAAATAAATAAGTTCTCCAGATTAAATATATATCCAAAGTCCCAATATTATGTGCTGAGATGGGCTGTCAGCCACATTACTCTTTGAAGGTGCTGTAGTGCCAAACAATCCAAAAATAAATCTAAGTGCTAACAGTTCGGGGTCCTTTTTGGTGCTTGTGGTATTCCCAAGTATATAAGAAGCCTAAAAGAAGGTAGGTGAGACGGTGGTTCTGTGCTTATCTCTTACTTGGCTGTGCTCTGTGCAGTGATGCAGTGCCCCTATAAGAATTGCACTCACCGCAATGCTTTCCCCTGTGAAGGGGTAGCAAGCTCTGCACAGCAGTATAGGTGATCCAGGAGATCCTGCGGTTATCCCTCTACAGACTCCAGCCGGTCTATGGTTCTGGTGCTGGTCCTGGTGTATATGGATATCTCCACGCTAACACTCGAACCCTTCCCGATGTTTCTGGGGTGTCTCATATGGTGCCCCACATAAAGGAGAATAGACCGACCATAGTGTAGTAACTTCAATATGTATTTAATAAAAATAAATATCCACTCACAGTTTAAGTTTGGTGCAAACCGCAAGCCGCTTGGTAAGCGTGCGGATCGGATGTCCGGGTATCGATGCATTCCAAAGAGCGGACCCACTCTAACGGAAGTGACAGAGTGACGTACGGTCCAGCTCAAAGCGTTTTGTCAGCATTGACGTCATCAGTCTATTCTCCTTTATGTGGGGCACCATATGAGACACCCCAGAAACATCGGGAAGGGTTCGAGTGTTAACGTGGAGATATCCATATACACCAGGACCAGCACCAGAACCATAGACCGGCTGGAGTCTGAGAGGGATAACCGCAGGATCTCCTGGATCACCTATACTGCTGTGCAGAGCTTGCTACCCCTTCACAGTAGAAAGCATTGTGGTGAGTGCAATTCTTATAGGGGCACTGCATCACCGCACAGAGCACAGCCAAGTAAGATATAAGCACAGAACCAGTGTTAATTTTGGCAGCAAATTTCAATTTAGTTTTAGTCTTAGTCTTAGGACTAAAATGGCATTTTAGTTTTAGTCCCATTTTAGTCTTCTGCAAATGTTTTAGTTTTAGTCGTATTTAGTCAACTAAAACTCCAGCACATTTTAGTCGACTAAAACGTCCTACATTTTAGTTGACTAAAACTAATTTTAGTCATCTATAATCTAATGGTATTAAGCTTTGAGCATGCACCAGTTTTAATTTTGGCAGCAAATTTCGATTTAGTTTTAGTTATAGTCTTTTGACAAAAATGCCATTTTAATTTTAGCCGTATTTTAGTCTTAAGACTAAAATGCCATTTTAGTTTTAGTCGTATTTTAGTCATCTGAATTGTTTTAGTTTTAGTCGTATTTTAGTCGACTAAAATTGTGTTAATTTAGTCGACGAAAACATTTTAGTCGGTTTTAGTCTACGAAATGAACACTGCATAGAACCACCATCTCACCTTCCTTCTTTTAGGCTTCTTATATACTTGGGAATACCACAAGCACCAAAAAGGACCACGAACTGTTAGCACTTAGATTTATTTTTGGATTGTTTGGCACTACAGCACCTTCAAAGAGTAATGTGGCTGACAGCCCATCTCAGCACATAATATTGGGACTTTGGATATATATTTAATCTGGAGAATGTATTTGTTTATTTATTTACCTAAAATATCTATCACTATTTTTCACATATAACACTGTAGCACTTTACTATTTATTATCCCTTTGTATTTATTATACCATAGAAGGAATTCACCTTTTCACAGGTTTAACACTGCAGCACTATTTATTTATTATAATCTTGTACCAAAGAAGATATTCACCATTTTACAGGTTTGATATCACTTAATTTATTTATTTATCATATTATTGTGGCACTGAGCACGAGAGCACTTTACAGCTATAATATATTGTATGCCCTGTATGCATAAGTATGTTGTTATATGTTTACCATATGTCACACCATTAGCACTATATATTTATCTATAACAGATACATCATCACATATCACTGTCATATACATCAACACATATTAGAAGTAGCGTCCATACCCTTTACCATTATTATTTCAGTTTCATACTTCACACCTGGGTGAGAAGTATTTTAGGGAGGCTGCAAACTTCAGGATTATATTTTTATCGTTCTTTTAGCATTTTTTCCTATTTGTGCGGGATTACCATACCACTATTACCTGGCTGTGCCTTTTGGGTGAAGAATTGGATAGCTGGTGTGGGATCGATGGGTATCATTTTCTCCTAAGGTAACCTGGGGCCAACGTAGTCTGCTTGGTGCTTCATCTCACTTCCCCATTACCACAAACATGCATATATAGCTGATTGGCTTAGATACGATCTTCAATCAGTGCAGTCGTGCCTATACAACTGACCACTGTCCATAGGTAGTTTATTCCTAAACTGTACAGATACCCTGGGCCTAATTCATTTTTTTGGGGAAAAGAAATTCCCATTTGCTGGAACTGATTTGCCTAGATCAGGGATTCTCAAACTACGGCCCTCCAGCTGTTGCAGAACTACACATCCCATGAGGCATTGTAAAACTCTGACATTCACAGACATGACTAAGCATGATGGGAATTGTAGTTCCTGAACAACTGGAGGGCCATAGTTTGAAGACCCCTGGCCTAGATGATGTCTACTGCTCCGTTTGATGTGCTCTATATGCTTCAACAGGCCTTGATTTTGTTGTCCACTAGGATGATTTTGTGGCAATGGAATCTTGCCCGCTAAATCTAAACAGGTGACATGATTGATTTCAAACTGATCCACTGGTGATAGACAAGTGAAGAATATTTATTTTAGCCAGCAAAATCCATGTTACTTTAAACATAGAGTATCGATCAGTTGCACCAACCCTTTTTCCATAAGAGCATGCGATCTAATGTCCCCACCACAATTACACTCTAGGGCCCATTTTGCTTGAAAACAGATAAACCTCTGTATTTTTTGTGGACGGGGTTAACTGTTATCCTTATTGGAAAAATAAAACTAAAAAAAAGAAAAACATCAAGAACATTGCACTGCAAGACGATGGCGGCTACAGCCTATCCATACTAGTAAGGTTTATATTTATGACTAGTCTATAGTCTTTGGTAGATATTCCAGCAAGTGTAAGACGTGTTCTTGTAATTAATGTTGGAGTGATGGTCACCATAACATAGGATTGGAATAAGGGGGTGAAAGCCTATCGCACAGCAGTGAGAAAAAGTATTTGTACTTGTCAGACATGTGGGGGGTTGAGGGTACTGGAAATAGGGATGTGTATGGCCTCAAAGATCTTTCTTTGCCTCCAAAGTTACTTTGGCAGAATGTAAATGAAAACCAAGCCAGCGACCATTAATGCCTAACAATAAGCATGATGATTCAAATGCTCACTATACACTTTACAGTCTGATTGCACAATTTCTTTTCGATCTACCACCAACTATATAGTGCAAGGCCCTGCCTGGTTTGGTTCATTTTGAATGCATTGTTTAGGTTTATCTTCATATTACATAGTTTTGGTAAGTCTAAAGTCAGCTTAAAGTGTTACTAAACCCACAACAGTAAAATCAGTCTGTATAGGCAGTAAAGCATGCTTGTTATACTCACTGTGGAACCTAAGGGGTTAATCCAGTGCATTGTGTAAAAAGAAAGTTTGATCCTGTCTTCTCTGATCTTCCCCTTCTTTTATTGTCCCCAATCAATCTCCTCGTAGAACAGAGCCTTGGGGGGCACTCTGCACATGCTCAGTTTGGTGTGTATTGCTAGAGAGTTTATTTTTTACTTGGGGGGGTGCATGTGATCAGCACAGGGCCAATCAGCACTGTCCAGGCAGAGGGTCAGGGGTCCTGTAGCCTCATAGGACAGTCAGGGGAGAATGAAAACTCCTCCTACAAACTTTAACCAGTGCTTAGCAGGACACTGATAGAAGTCTGCTGATGAGAAAAGGTATTTAGCAGTTTATATTTACTAAAATAATTGCATTTCCATGTTCTGTGTACTGTGGGAGACCAGATATAATGAATGCAGGGTCTTGGGTTTAGGAACACTAAGGCTGATTATACTGTATATTATACAGCCTGATTGTACAATCTCCTTTAAATCTGCTACTAGCTATGTAGTGAAAGAACCTGTCTGATTTGATATTAATTGAATGAATTGTTTAGGTTTGTGCTCATAATACATAGTTTTGGTAACTGTACAATCAGATTGTATAGTGTATAGCCAACCTAAGATGTTAAGTGTATGCATTTCCAGTATATAGAGTCCAGACGGTCCAGTGAATGTCGCCTTGTCTGCTGATTCCACCCAGGCCTATAAACTTGTGTGACAGCTCTGGAGTTTTAAAGAGGAAGTTTTTTTAGTTGTTTTCTTCCCTGCAAAGTAAATGCATAATGTGCTAGTATGCATCGCATACTAGCACATTATGTGACACTTACCTCCAAATGAGGCCCCCGTTGTCCCCGTTGGTGGCCACATCCATCTTCTGCAGTCTTCCTTCCTGGTCTGCGGACTCCGGCTATGCTACTGGTCGGGAGGCGCGTGACGTCACTTCTGCGCATGCGCGTGGGAGCCGTCGGTCACAGGGCTCTGAAGAAACGACACGGGCAGCCGTTTCTTCAGAGCGCATGCGCCGATGATGTCACCAGCTGCATAAAATGTAAATATCTCCTAAACGGTGCAAGTTTAGGAGATATTTACAGTACCTATAGGTAAGCCTTATTAACCACTTGCCGACCGTATACTGTATATATACATCGGCAGAGTGGCTCTCCCAAGCAAAACCACGTATCGGTACATCATTTGCCTGGGGGGTGCTAGGGGGCGAGCATGCGCCGCCAGTGGCACGCTCCCACCCCTGATCGTCAGCGGGGAAGGTGGCGTGTGTGTCAGGCAGCTCCGATTGCCGCCTGACACTCTCGATCTTTCCCCGCTGAGAGAAAAGGACGGATGGCTGCCTGCAATGATCATAGAGACTATGTGATCCTGCTATGTAGGATTGCATGTCTCTGTGATCATTTCAAAAGCCCAGCCCCCCCCCCCCCACAGTTAGAATCACTAGCCTAGGGTCACATTTAACCCCTTGATCACCAACAGTATTAACCCCTTCCCTGCCAGTGTCATTATTACAGTAACAGTGCATATTTATAGCACTGATTACTGCAGTAATGTCACTAGTAATCCCAAAAGTGTCAAAAATGCCAGTTAGGGGTCTGATCTGTCCGCCGCAATGTCGCAGTCGCGCAGAAAAATCGCAGATCACCGCCATCACTTGGAAAAAAAAAAATATATAAAAATGACATAAATCTTTCCCGTAGTTAGGAGACGCAATAACTTTTGCACAAACCAATCAAAATACACTTATTGCGATTTTTTTTTTACCAAAAATATGTAGCAGAAAACAAATTGGCCTAAAATGTTAAAAAATTTTGACATTTTTTTTTTTGGGGAATTTCATATAGCAGAAAGTGAAAAATACTGTATTTTTTTTTTCTTTTTCAAAATTGTCGCTCTTTTTTTGTTTATAGCGCAAAAAATAAAAATTGCACAGGTGATCAAATACCACCAAAAGAAAGCTATATTTGTTGGGGAAAAAAGGACATCAATTTTATTTGGGTATAGCATCACACGGCTGCACAATTGTCCGTTAAAATAAGGCATTGCCGAATTGCAAAATAGGGCCTGGTCATTAACCACTTGCCGACTGCTGCACGACTATTTACGTCGGCAGTCAGCCCCTCACAGGCAGAGCGGCGTAGAGCTACGTCGCTAGCCTGTAAGGGTTTTGGGAGCGAGCGCGCGCCGCCGGATACGCGCTCCCGCTCCCGCTCGGTCACTGATTACTGTAGTAATGTCACTAGTAACCCCAGAAGTGTCAAAAATGTCATTCAAGAGTCCTATCTGTTTGCCCCAATGTCGCAGTCCCGCAAAAAAAATCGCAGATCGCCGCCATTAAGTGTTAAAAAAACGCTTTTTGCAATTTTTTTTTACCAAACATATGGTAAAAAATAAATTGGCCTAAAATGTTAAAAAAAATAGATTTTTAAATTTTTTTGGGGGGGAATTTCATATAAAAAAATGTGAAAAATATTGTTATTTTTGCACAATTGACGCTTTTTTTTGTTTATAGCGCATGATCAAAAAATCGCACAGGTGATCAAATGCCACCAAAAGAAAGCTCTGTTTGTGGGAAAAAAAGGACGCCAAATTTGTTTAGGTACAGCGTCGAATGACTGCGCAATTGTCAGTTAAAGTCACGCAGTGCCGAATCGCAAAATAGGCCCTGGTCAGGAAGGGGGTAAAATCTTCCGGGGCTTAAGTGGTTAGGCAGGAAAATCTTCCGGTCCAGAAACGGTTAAAGGCTTACCTATAGATAAAAGTTCTTAGAGTGGGTTTACAACCACTTTAATAATCAGTTTATTGCTTCATGATGCTCCCTGTATTAACCATGGGTACGGATAATTGTGTTATATTATTTGTAAGTACATACACATAAACCAATTGTTCTTTGTACCCCTAAAGTGCCATCTGTCCCCACACTGCCTGTGATGAAGGCTCCTATTACAGCGGGGGGACACACATGCCATGTATTAAGGTCTTATGTACACATGGAGGATCAATCAATGGAAAGCCATCAGAATTCACATGTCATTAGTTTACTGTCACTTTCTGGCTGACAGCTGCTTTCTGATTGCTTGACTGGAAGAAACACCAACAAGATCAGTGCAGTTTGAACTATTAAAGTAGACCTGAAGACAAAAAAGAATTTTTATTTTAGATAAAGTAGGGTTATAATCTCTGTCAGGTTTTTTTTTTTTTTGCTATCTGTGTCCCATAGTGGAGATTTCCAACACTGCCTGTCCCAAGTGGGAGTATCTCAGGTAGTCACCAGAACTAGTGTCCCCATTAAAAAGACATCCCCTCTATTCCAGTTATTCTTTAAAATGTAGGTATAGCCAAAACTTTTTTTTCTTTTTAGTTTTGGATAGAGTAAAGGATAGAGTAAGTGCCATTGGGGAAATATCTCTTCACTTCCTGTCCTAGAAATACAACAGGCAGTTAGAGGAAATCTCCCAATCTAAGGGAAACTCTCATCTCAGGCAGTTGTCCCTACAACTGGTGTCCCCATTGGACATTTTCCCCTTACCTCTTGTTCTGGGGACAACTCTACAGTTTTTGTCTAATGTTCTTATTCAGTGACAACAGGCACTGCTACCAACAGAGGGGCATGTCTCCCTATTGTGGGCACAGACCCCAAAAAAATCACAAGGGAAAAAGGTTTTGTCTACAAGCATACCTTAAGTGCTGGTTTACATTTCTGCGATGACCGAGATCGCATGTAATTCAGAGCGCACTGCTCCTAAAATTATATGCGATGTCTGTGTGGTGCAAATTCAGCCATACAGTTTGTATGGCTGAATTCGCACCGCAATCGCACTAAAACATGCACAGGACCCTTTTTTTGGTCCGCAGCAGAATCGGATCGCATGGTGGTTCACACTAGAGCGATCCGATTCTGTGCGAACTTTCAGATCGCACTGCGATATGTGATCTGATCTGGGGACGTCGTTAACTTGGTATTGACACCCCCAGCATATTGCATATGGCAGTGTGAACTGCCTGTGCTGCGGATGCGATGCAGGAACAAGCGTTCCTGCATCGCAGAAATGTGAACCAGCACTAAAGCAGTATAAAGGCCGGTTCACATTTCTGCGAGTGAGCCGATTGCATGTAATTTGGAGCGCACTGCTCCTTCATTACATGCGATCGGATGTGCGGTGCGAATTCAGCCATACACTTTGTATGGCTGAATTCGCACTGTATCCGCACCAAAGACGCACATGACCCTTTTTTCCAGCCGCATCAGGATCGGATCGCACAGTGGTTCACACTTGTGTGGTCTGATCCTGTGCGAACTGTCAGATCGCACTGCGATATGCGATCAAACTGGGGGTGTCGTTAACATTTCATTGACACCCCCTGCGTATCGCATATGGCAGTGTGAACTGCCAGGGGTGCGTTTGCGATGCGAGAACAGGCTGCGAATTCGCAGCCTTCCCACATCGCACAAGTGTGACCCGGCATTTTCACCCAGTGATCTGGCCAATACCACACCTCATTTATTGAACAGTGGACAGAAACATTGTGTGTTTGTGTGTGTGTGGGGGGGGGGGGGGGGCGCAGGGTAGTGTTAGATATACTAGCAGATTTAGATACACTGACAAATCGAAGCCAAAATCTCTATAAGCAGCTATAGCAACAGTTTTTTCCTCTTTTGGGATAAAGATTTTACATAAATAAAAGCTAATCCTTGTAAGCACTCATGTCAGTGGTAAATGGTTTGTTTCACCACCTTTAACTGCTATATCTGCAGGACAGCTTTTTCTGTTGAAAAACCACAGACATATTGGCTGGGAAAGAAAGAAAGAAAGAAAGAAAGAAAGAAAGAAAGAAAGAAAGAAAGAAAGAAAGAAAGAAAGAAAGAAAGAAAGAAAGAAAGAAAGAAAGAAGGAAGGAAGGAAAGAAAGAAAGAAGGAAGGAAGGAAAGAAAGAAAGAAAGAAAGAAAGAAAGAAAGAAAGAAAGAAAGAAAGAAAGAAAGAAAGAAAGAAAGAAAGAAAGAAGGAAGGAAGGAAGGAAAGGAAGGAAGGAAAGAAAGAAAGAAAGAAAGAAAGAAAGAAAGAAAGAAAGAAAGAAAGAA